>NC_080182.1:32296734-32340872 GCF_950295315.1 Erinaceus europaeus | reverse complement strand
CCCAGTGCACCACCGCCAGACCCCCAGGCAAACCTGGATTTTCTTTGGGGCTCTTACAGTGCTCCTATGTGGTACTAAGGATTTGAGGATTGAAGCCAGGGTCTCTCACATGGTAAGATGTGTGCTTTAGCAGACCGGGCAGTGGCACAGCGGGTTAAGTGCACATGGTGTAAAGCACAAGGGCTGCCATAAGGCTCCCAGTTCGAGCCCCTGGCTCCCCACCTGCAGGGGAATCTCTTCACAAGCGGTGATATAGGTCTGCAGGTATCTATCTTTTTCTCCCCCTCTCTGTCTTCCCTTCCTCTTTTGAATTCTCTCTGTCCTGTCCAACAATAATAATAGCAATAACAGCAATAATGATAATAACAACAAGGGCAACAAAAATAGGAACAGTAGCCTCCAGGAGCAGTGGGTTTGTAGTGCGTGTACTGAGCCCCAGTGATAACCCTGAAGGACAAAAAAAAAAAAAAAGGTGTGCTTTAGCAGAGCCATTTCTCACCCCCACCTTGCAAATATTTTCTAAGTCAACTTAATAAACTACAAATCAGATAGCATACTCTTTTTTTCTTTTTCTTCCTCTCTCCTTTCTTACATTGCTGGTCTCCTATATGTGGACTTCCTTGCCTTAAGTCCAACAACGCTACATCTAATACACACCCATTCATAGTATAGTAACTTCCTGAGAGAAGCCACCTAACTGTCCCTTTGTAGAAATACCAGCCTGTAGAGCAATACATCCACATAATAAAGGACTTAAGGAATCAACAGCCAGAGATAGTGTTGGGGAGAGGCAGAGTAGAAGAGAGAGGAGAAGAAACACCTGACAACTGGTGAAGTTGAATAATAGGTGAAGTTATTATTATTATTATTATTATTATTATTATTATTTGCCTCCAGGGTTATTGCTGGGCCTCGGTGCCTGCACCATGAATCCACTGCTCCTGGAGGCCATTTTTTCCCTTTTGTTGCCCTTGTTATTTTATCATTGTTGTGGTTATTATTATTATTGTCATTGTTGCAGTCGTTGTTGTTGGATAGGACAGAGAGAAATGGAGAGAGGAGGGGAAGACAGAGAGGGGGAGAGAAAGATAGACACCTGCAGACCTGCTTCACCACCTGTGAAGCGACTCCCCTGCAGGTGAGGAGCCGGGGGGCTTGAACCGGGATCCTTACACTTCACGCCATGTGTGCTTAACCCTCTGTGCTACCACTCAACTTCCATTGTTTTGTTTTTATTTGTTTGACCTGAATATCCTCAGAGGCTTTTGGAGGTAGGGCACAAAGAAGCCTTGTTAATAATGTTTGAAGAAAAATAAAAACTGGGCTGATGATACAATAATAGATGTAATGTCTCACCTGAACTCCTGGTCCCCACAGCAATGAAGGAAGCTTTTATGTTCTCTCTCTCTCTCTGTCAATATCTGAAAAAAAAAAAAAAAGAAGTCAGCCTGAATTGAAGTTCCAGTGAAGACAAAAATGTTTAATGCAAAAGACCAGCCTATGAAATATTTATTTATAAATATATCACCATAGAAATAAAACAAAATCTATCGCCATTTGGGAAGAGATTTCAGAGTACTTTGTGTATGATATTAACCTGTATATATTAATCACATAAAGACACTCAGGATGGTTGAATTTTTAAAATAGTAATTCAGGGATCTACAAAACATTTCCCTTATTTTTTCTCCTCTATGCCTTTTCTCCTTGGTGTTGGTAAGTTTTTCTATTGTCAATGTAAAAGAAGCTGAATTCTTCTTCTTCTTCTTCTTCTTCTAGCGTTTGCCCTTCTTCCGTAGCCAGTCAACAGCGTCAGGTTGAGCCTGATGCAAAGCCTCGAGACCTCCTTTGAATCTGGAGAGGTGGCAGTCGTTGACTATGTGGGTCATAGTCTGTCTGGAGCCGCAGGGGCAGTTCGGGTCGTCTCTGGCTCCCCAGCGATGGAGCATAGCGGCTCACCGGCCATGGCCTGTTCCATAGCGATTGAGGAGGGCCCAATCATAACGTGCTAGGTCAAAGCCGGGTTGACGCTTGCAGGGGTCTGTGATGAGGTGTTTGTTCTTGACCTCAGCTGACTGCCAACTCTGTTTCCAAGAGTCTGGGACAGAGAAGTTCAGTGTAGGCGTAGGGGACCAGATTGGATGACGAGATGTCAAGTGTTGGACAGGGTGGGCAAAGATATCCGCGTATATTGGCAGGTCCGGTTGAGCGTAGACGTGGGAAATGAACTTAGATGATGCCACATCCCGACGAATAAGAAGCTGAATAAAATACCAAAATACCGGTGTGTATTTGACAATGCGTATTGCATTTCATTGTTATAGTTTCTTCTTATTTTAGTTTTGGGTCTTCTCTGTCATGCTGGGCTGATTTTTATTTTATTATTATTTTTTTTTTCTCTAGGATACAAAGAGTGAGATAGAGGCAGGAAGGGAGGGGAAAAACCAGAGCACCAAGGCTTCCTTCCATGAGGCGGCCTCTGGGCTTTGTACATGGCGCAGCAGCACACCGTCCACTCTGCTGGCCCTGTGATTGTTTTCTGCTTCATTCTTCCTCTCTTTTGGACCTGGAGATTCTAAGAACCTTTCTAGTCCAACAAAAACGAGAGATCATGGATTTACTCTCCTCCGGATCAGCAGAAGAGCTGTCTAATAGGATCCAGGAGCTTGGAGCAGGGTGGGGAGTGAGAGAGATGTCGATGCTCTTCCGGTTCTTTACACTGTTGAAAGATAATCTTGGATGTGGCAAGATTAACCAGAGAAGGTGATATTACCTTTGCTTGTCTCCATCTGGGAATGCAGTTTTCATGACAGACTTTCATCATTGCAAACAGTTTAGATACCCGACAGGTTCAGATGGGATGGGTTTGGTCTATATCATTTGTTTTTTCTGCAGTGTATTCCATCTTGAATTTTTAATTCATATCTCCTAAACACCTTTTGTATCCTACCCTATTCGACTTCTTCTGAGCCACTATTTGACATGGCTGTAGAGATTACTCATATTTTTATTAACATTTTTCTCTCTCTCTCTCTCATTTGCTTTTATTATCATATTCAAATGTAAGCTGACAGAAATAGCATTTACTATGTATTTCTGTGTATTATATACATACATGTATGTGTAATCAGGACAGAAACTGTAGACAGTAAAATATGAGGAAAGCGAGTGAGGAAAGCTCTTCCTTTTCGAGAGAGAGAAATTGAGAGGGAAGGCAAGAGAGAGAAATAGACACCTGCAGCACTGCTTCACTTCTTGTGAAACCTCAGTCCTCGAAGGTGGGGACAGGGGGCTTGAACCCAAGAGTCAGAGTATTGTAGCATGTGTGCTTAACCAGGTGTGCCACCACCAGCTCCTGGGAATAACTGTCTCAGTATGATTTTCCTGTCTCAACTAACATGTCATGTATACTGACATTTAAGTTTATATAACCAGACATACTCAGAGCAATTTCCAGACTGGAAATGTATTTTTTTTTTAGACTGCACCACAGAGAATTACTATCAGGACCTGATGGTGTACAACTGTTCCTGTTCTACAGTAGTTAAGTATTTAGGTACAAATTGTTAAGTCCTGAAATAGCACAAAAGGTAAAGAAGGTTAACTGACTAGGGACTGCAGGACTGGCAGCAAAGTGCAGACACAGGGTGTCTTTTAAAGCTTTCTGCAGGAGTAGAGGGGAGGGGAGATTCAGCATTTGCGGACTCCCCTCCTAGCAGGAGTTGACAGTCCAGGCAGACCCACCTCCTGCAGCCCCAGCCCACGCTGAACCTGAGCCCCCCACGGGAAGTGCAGAATTGCTAGAGCTGGCGGGAGAGTCCATGTGGATGTCTGTGTTCCTGCATTGGGAGGCTCAGTGCAGTGGACAGAACTGGTGAGAGGGACCGGCCTGAAGTGTGTCCTGACCCAGAAGGCCTTTTTGTATTCTTCCTCTGTGAACCCAAGCCAGTTCTCTCCCACCCCAGAGAAATTGGGGGATGGAGGAGGAGCACTGTCAATGCAGTGCAACTACAAACTGGGATCATGGGCCAGGACTCTATTCTCTCTCTCTCTCTCTGCTGGAACCTTTCTCTGTCGTAAGACTAATAGTAACCCCAATCACAGAACCTCCTGGGTTCTTCTTTGGCAGCACCAGCAAGAGAAAGTATAAGCCCCAGAATTATCAGGCCAAAAGAATACCACAAAGGCTCTGAAAATTAAGCCGTTAGTAGATCTGTGTAGGACCATCATGATGTCACACCTAAACAGTCTGGTTCCTTGCTGCAGTGAAATATTTAAAGGAAGCTGAGAATCTACTTACACAGAAGACGTCATACCAGGAACCAAGAAAATTACAACTTCAGGAGAAAAGAAAATGGGCAGATATCAACACTGAGATCATCGGACGTCCGGGGTTCTCTAGGGAGGATTTTAAAGCAGCTGTCAGAAAAATCTTCAGCAATCAATCACAGGCCCTCAGAAAACAAATGGAAAAATAAAGGAATCTCTTACCAAAAGAACAGAAGCGATTTTGAAGTAGCTGCTAAAAAGAGAAGTGACAGTGCCAGAAATAGAAAGCCTAGTGAGTGGAATGGGTAACGGAGAGGAGATGACAAACTCTGGAGTTCATGAACACGAGGACACATCAACGTAATTCACTCGATTTGGGGTGGGGTGGGTGTGGCAGAGACGAAAGAAAAAAACCGAAGTAGAAGAAAGAGAGTGGGAAGAAGAACGAAGGAGGAGCAGGGATGATAATTTATTTGTAGAATTCATCATATCAAAGAACTGAAGTGGAAAATTAGTATGATCCTATTAGCTTTCACACACACTTACTTACTCACAAGTTAAATTCTCATCCACACTGCAAATTCCCTGTAAGTTAGGACTAGGGGGGTTGACTCAACTTGATGAAGAGAAAGAAGAAAATACTTTCCGACCTCATCTTAGTTAATAATGAAAGACTGAATGCTTTGCCTTTAAGGTTGAGTTTAGATGTTCCCCAAATTTATAGAAAATAGTTTTATGCTTAAAGATATAAACACCACTGTTACTCAGTATCATTATAAAGGCTACACTCACTACAATCATTCCATATGTATATATACATATATATATATATGAGAAATAAAATCCCCTTGTTTTCAGGTGACAAAATTATCTGTTTAGAAAGTCCCCAACAAGCCACATGAAACCCCATAAAATGAATAAGTGAGTTCAACAAGGTTGCTGGGTATAAGATCAACACAGAAAACATCAATCACATTTCTGTACCCTAAAAAAAGAACACGTGGATACTGAAGTCAAGACTACAAGACCGTTATCACTCCAAAACAAGAGACTTCTTAGATATATCTTAAAATACACACTAATGCTAATTCTGCTTGCAAAATAATATGACATTAAATCAAAAAATATTCAACAAATAGAAAGATAGTCTCGGCTTAAGAGTTACAAGATCCATCATAGTACAAACACTGAAATGTATCCCCCACATCTACTTACAGATTCAACATAACCCAAGCAGGTTTCTTTTAAAAATAATGTAGACAAGGGGGCCCGGCGGCAGTGCACCTGGTAGAGCGTACAGACTGCAACCCACAGGGACCCAGGTTCAAGCTGCCGGAGGGAAGCTTCAGGAGTGGTGATGCAGCCTTTGTCTTTGTCCTCTCTCTCTCGGTTTCTGTCTCTCTCCAGGTGGCACCAGCTTGTTCTAAAGTTACATGTGCAGACTCAGGTGGTAGGTGCAGACTCAAGCTCAGTGCCCTGTCGACAAAGCAAGAGGGAGGGCTGACTGTAGAGCAACTGCATAGCTCTAGGATTCAGTGATCTCTGGAGGGGATTGTTGGCAGGGGACTATATTCAAAGTATAGAAAGGACTCTAACCAGGTGGCAACCTGGTTAAATGCGTGTGTTGCCTTGCACAAGCAGTGGATTCAAGCTCTTGGTCTCATCCTCAGAAGAAAACTTTAGGAGTGGGGGTCAGGCGGTGGCGCAGTGGGTTAAGCGCATGTGGCGCAAAGCGCAAGGACCAGAGTAAGGATCTTGGTTCGAGCCCCCCAGCTCCCCACCTGCAGCGGAGTCGCTTCACAGGCGGTGAAGCAGGTCTGCAGGTGTCTATCTTTCTCTCCCCCTTTCTGTCTTCCCCTCCTCTCTCCATTTCTCTCTGTCCTATTCAACAACGAACAACATCAGCAATGGCAATAGTAATAACCACAACGAGGCTACAACAACAAGGGCAACAAAAGGGGGCAACAAAATGGCCTCCAGGAGCAGTGGATTCATGGTGCAGGCACCAAGCCCAGCAATAACCCTGGAGGAAAAAAAAAAAAAAAAAAAACTTTAGGAGTGGTGAAGCAGGTGTTTCTCTGTCTCAGTCCCCTTGCCAATAGCCAATAATCCCCTTCTGTTTTTTTTTTTGTTTTTTTTTTTCTGGGACTTGGTGCTGGCACTGCAAGTCCACCCTTCCAGCTGCCATTTTTTCCTGTTGTATTTTTTTTTTCTAATCTAGGACAGAGAGAAATTAAGAGAGGATCGGGAGATATAACAGGAAAGACAGCTGCTTCACAAATCATGAAGGCAGGGAACAGGGGCTTGAACCTGGTCCTTGCACTTGATAATAATATGTGCATTTAACCGGGTGCACCACTGCCTGGCCTTTTATAGTCAAATTTGTTTATCTTTACTTTGGCTTCCTTGCTGATTGACACTCGATCCACAGCGATTTCACTAAGGCTGATATAATCAAGGACCATGTCAGCTGTATTTTCTTTTATGTATTTCAGTCCTTATATGTAAGTCTTCACTGTATTTTAAATTCATTTTTGTGTATAATGTTAGGTCTAGTTTCTTTCTTTTGTCTATGGTAGTGGAATGCCATTTTTTCTGTTTCCCCTCACACATTGCTTGAATATTGATGTGTAAGATTGTAAGTTAATAGGACTGTATATTAACACCATTCTCAGAAACCAGAGGTCTGTGTACCTACTCCCATCCCCATCCCCCTATAGTGAAGCTAAAAATGTACCCTCTCCCCCCACTAAGAGTTTTTTTTTTTCTTTTGTGAAGTAACTCCAAATGCAGTCAAATTCTACTTTGTTTTTCTCTATCTGTTCTTCTTTCTCAATTTCTGTTTACAATTGGGATCCTCCCATACTTGTCTTTCTCTTTCTGACTTACCTCACTTAACATGATCCCTTCTAGCTCCATCCAAGATGGGTCAGAAAAGGTGGGTTCATTATTCTTAATAACTGTGAATATATTCCATTGAATATATATGTATACTACAACTTTCTCAGCCACTCCTCTTTTATTGGGCACCTGCATTGCTTCTAGGTTTGGGCTATTATGAATTGTCCTGCTTTGAACATAGGTAGACACAAATATTTTTTGGTTGGGTGTTATGGAGTGCTTAGGATATATCTCTAGGAGAGGAATTACTGGATCATAAGGAGAATGACATTTTTCTAATGGGTAAGACATGAATACTTCAGACCAGCAAAATTACTCATCTACTTGGATAAGGCCCTGCGTTGCCATGTGTTCAAACCAGGTTCAGCCTGGTCCCCCCCCTCTACATTGAAAGAAGCTTCAGTGCTGTGGTGTGTCTCTCTGTCTCTTTTATCTCTCTCCTCCCACCATCAAAAACTAAACTTTTCAGAAGATAGATTTGCTGGGGGGAGGGCCAAGAGGAAGGGAGGTGCTATAAAGAAGTAACATGGGGTGGAGCGGTTGGTCGGTAGTGTAGCGGCACAACGCCGCTAGGATTGGCTTAAGGATCCAGGTTCCAGCCCCTGGCTTCCCACCTGTAAGGTGTTGCTTCGCAAGTGATGAAGCAGGTCTGCCGGTGTCTATCTTTCTTTCCTCCCCTCTGTTGTCCTCTTCTCTCTTGACTTTTCTCTTTCCTATTCAACAACAACAGCTTTAGCAACCACAAGGGCAACAATAATGGCAACAACATGGGAAAAATAGCTTCCAGGAGTAGTGGATTCGTAGTGCTGGCACCAAGCACCAGTGATAACCCTGGAGGCAAAAAAAAAAAGAAGAAGAAGAAGAAGAAGTAACATGGGATCCCTGTGGGAATGGACTATATGGACTGTTGAGTGAATATTAGTGGTGGATAAACAGACCCACGTACGTGACGAAATGGTATAGAATTAAGTGCACATATGCTTGTGATTGAAACTTTGCTCATCTGAATATAATCGTAAATTGTGCAAATAGTGTAAATTGTAAAATATTATTGGGGGAACCACATGATGTAAGCAGAAAATATCTCCCCTAATTTCTGGAGCCATTGAATATGTTCCCTTCCATGACAGAAAGGGCTAGATTATTGGGGTAGGTCAAATATAATAACAAGGGCTCTTAGAAGAGAGAGAGAGAGAGAGAGAGAGAGAGAGAGAGAGAGGATATCAGGATGATGGAAATGTAGATTGGATTGAGGTGATACCTTTCTGAGAGTCATGCACCAAGGGATATAAGCAGTCTCCAGAAGCCAGAAGAAGCAGAGACAGCGTCTCATTCTGCCCTTGAGCCTTCAGAAGAAATGTAATCATGCCTTCACTTTGATTTTAGTCCAGGCAAACCCAATATGGAGTGCTGACCTCTAGATGATTGGTAATTAATCGCTATTGCTTTGAGCCCCTGGGTCAACAGTCGTTTGCTGCAGCGGCAATAGGAAAGTGACACGCTGGGTAGAGTGTTCATAGTCCTGTATCAGTCCTCTCTATCCTTCCTTATAATGTCATGTTAATTTACTATTATTGCAGTCAAAGCTTCAGTTGAAAATTATAGATCTGTCCATCCTGACTTCCCTGAGTTGATAATCTCACCAGTGTGTCCTGGAACCTCCCCTCCCCAGAGCCCTGCCCCACTAGGGAAAGAGAGAAACAGGCTGGGGGTGTGGATCCATCTGCCAACATCCATGTCCTGTACAGAACCAACTACAGAAGCCAGACCTTGCACCTTCTGCACCCCATAAAGAATTTTGGTCCATACTCCCAGAGGGGGAGAAATGTTAGGAAAAGATGACCAGAGGGCTCTGAACTCCAATTCCATCAGGACCCCGAGAAAGAAAAGGAAAAAAAGGGGGGAGTCGGGTGGTAGCGCAGCGGGTTAAGTGCACATGGTGCAAAGTGCAAGGACCGGCTCAAGGACCCCAGTTTGAGCCCCGGCTCTCCACCTGCAGGGGAGTCACTTCACAAGCAGTGAAGCAGGTCTGCAGGTATCTTTCTCTCCCCCTCTCTGTCTTCCCCTCCCCTCTCCATTTCTCTCTGTCCTATCCAACAATGACAACAACAATGACTACAACAGCAATAAAAAAAAAACCAACAAGGGCAACAAAAGGGAAAAATAAATAAATATTTAAAATTGAAAAATAAAAAGGAAAGACATTCAGAAGTAGAAATAGGTGTAGGTGTGACTTGGAAAGGAAGAGAAGAGAGGACCAGGAAAAAAAACACATGCAAATATTTATGAATATAGACGAATAGTTATAGAAATAATAGTCAGCCCATATCTGCAACTTTGAGGGCACTACTTTACCTTCCAGTGGAGAGATTGGGGATACAGAAATCTGGCGGTGGAGACAGTAAGGAATTATACCCCTATTATCTTGTAATTTTGCAAATCAATATTAGTTCACTAATAAAATTAAAAAAGAAAAGAAATAAAATGATGACTCTGGGTTAGATAGATAACCTTAGGGTTCAGTTAATGGAATAGGATGATGGAAATGGAGATCAGATCGAGGTAATACCTTTCTGAGAGCCACGCACCAAGGGATGGAGGCAGGCTCCAGAAGCTAGAAGAAGCAGAGACAGCTTCGCATTCTGCCCTTGAGGCAGGGGACCCCGTCTGCCATACCTGTGGCCAGGCTCCAGTCCTGGCACCACAAGGGAGGTGCCCAGGCACAGAAGTAAGCTCCAGTGCTGTGCTGTCTGTCTCCCTGGCTCTGTCTCTCTATCTGAATGGGGCAGGGTAATCACTGGGGTTCAGTGTCTGCACTAGAAATCCACCCCTCCTGGCTGCCATTTTTTTTCTTTCTATTTGATTCGGTAAGATAGAAATTAAGAGGGGAAGGGTAGATAGAGAGGGAGAGATAGTCTCTTGTAGATCTGCTTCACTGCTCATGAAGTGTCCCCATGAGGAAGGGGTGGGGGGCTCAAACCTGGATCCTTGCACGGGTCCTTCTGCATAGTACTAGAACGCTTAGCTGGGTGTGTCACCACCTGGCCCCTGAAACTACATATATGAAGCCCTGAGTCTGCAAAAAATAAAAATAAGATAAAATATAAGAAACCTAATCCCTATTGAGGACATTCCCAGTTTGAATTGTGTAAAACACTAAATCAGGATTGAAAGAAAATGAAGGTAGCATGAAGAATTTTTTTTCACTTGTTAAAACATTTTGTAACATGTAAGCATTAAAAAAAAGACTATTAGACTACAGATACCACTTTATTCCTGTGAGAATGTCATACATCAGAAAAGGTAGCAGCAACAAATGCTGGAGAGGTTGTGGGTACAAAGGAACCCTCCTGCACTGCTGGTGGGAATGTCAATGGGTCCAGCCTCTGTGGAGAACAGTCTAGAGAACTCTCAGAAGGCTAGAAATGGACCTGCCCTATGACCCTGCAGTTCCTCTCCTGGGGATAGATCCTTCCGAGATCAGACGAGATCGGGCGTGTTCAGAGTGGTCTGGCTGTAGACTGGGGATATATCCTAAGGAACCAAACACACCCATCCAATAAGATATGTGTATACCTATGTCCCTTGCAACACAATATAGGAGGGGCCAGGTGGTGGCACACCTGGTTGAAGGCGCATAGCAGCACAGTTTGTAATAGCCAAAACCTGGAAGCAACCCAGGTGTCCAACAACAGATAAGTAGCTGAGGAAGTTGTGGTCTATGTACACACTGGAATAATACTCGGGTATTAAAAATGGTGATTTCACTATTTTCAGCCAATCCTGGATGGAGCTTGAAAAAAGCCATGTTAAGTGAGATAAGTCAGAAACAAAAGGATGAATATGGGATCATCACACTCATAGACAAAAGTTGAAAAACAAGAACAGAAGAGAAAACACTCAGCAGAACTTGGTCTGGAGTTGGTGTATTGCACCAAAGTAAAAGACTCTGGGGTGGGGGTGGGGGGGGCTCATGATGGCAGAGGAGGACCTCTTGGGGGTTGTATTATGTTGAACACTGAGAAATGTTACACATATGAAAACTATTATATTTTACTGTTGACTGCAAACTATTAATCCCTCAATAAAGAAATAAAAAAAGAAATATTGTTGCAGCTACGTAACTCTTTTTCTGCAACAGACTCTACCTCTGTCCTTAGAGCATAAAGCACTGAGGAAATATGGGTTCTGAGGTCCAGATACCTCAGTTGATATTCTATTGATAGAATCGCCAAAGGACTATGAAATCCTGGGCAAATTCTTAGTTTCATTTGTTTGGGTATTTTTTTTTTTTGGTTGTTTGCTTGTTTGGTTTTTTTTTTTTTTTTTTGCATAGCACAGAAATAATGAGAGCATTTTCTTCAAAGGGACATTACAGACAACTGCTTCAGGGAATGTGGTTGTGGCATGTGGTTATTCAGTTCAGTGTATTTTTTAAAAATTCTCCAAGATCCCTACTCTCTCTCTTTTCCGTTTACTCATCACCCTCTAACATTTAGTTCACTTCCGTAGTAGAAGTCCTTTGAGGTGAACCTCAAGGACACTGCCTCCTCGTAGTCTTGCTTTTATTTAATTTTTTTATTCTTAAATATGCACTAAAGTGGGTTTTATTCAATAGATTCAATAGATCATGGGAAAATAGTGGAACCCTGCTTCAAGTACTAGGTTGTCAAGAAATAATGGTTAAATTTTGGGTACCCTCTCGGGTTCATCAGGCTATTGGTTCTTTATTTTATTTTACTTTATTTTTTATTGTCACCAGGGTTATCACTGGAGTTCGACACTAGAACTACGAATCCAAAGCTCTTGGCAGTTATTTTTTTTCCTCCTCCCCCCACCTCCACTCTTTTATGTTATTTGAAAGGAAAGAGAGAAATTGATAGGTGAGGACAAAATAGGGAGAGAGAAAAGTATAAACACCTGCGGATGTGCTTACCGCCTCCAGGTGGGAAGCAGGGGCTCACACCCAGGTCCTCGAGTATGATAATGTGTGCTCAAATGGGTAGACATCTTCCTGGCCCCTCATCAGCCTGTTCTGAAATATCAGGGTATCTGAAGCTAAGATACTTTGTGGAGTGACCAGAGACACGGGCCAAGAGATGTTTCCACCCAAAAACCATTGGAGACCTAAGATGCTTAGTCCAAAATTCCCCAAACTTGAATCATGCCAAATACCACAGAAACAGTTTGTCTCCGGGGCCTTAGAAGGAGGCCGTAGCCCTAGTCAAGTTCTGGGCCTCAGCTTTAGGATGAGTCATGAGTCAGAAGAACTACTTGGCCCACACGGGGATCCCTAGCCCTGACCTACACCTGCTGATCTGTTAGAACAGGTGCCATGTTACCTCACTCTATTTTAGACCATTTTGTGATGCACTGGTAGGTAATGAATGCAAGCTCCACATATATTTTACCCATGGGCATTAAGGAAGCCAACATAGTCAAACCCTGTTATCTTCTTCGGGTCTAAAAGAATCTGGAGGAGTCAGCACTCAGCTTGTCTGGGAGATGTGTCCAAACCGGAAATAAGCATATATGGTAAGTGACAAGGGTATGTGAGGAAACGCCAGAGAAAGCTGGCAGCAGTATTTCCCTAAGAAGCGATTAACAGCACAAGCCGTCCCCATCCAGTTTCATTCAGAGAAACAAAGTGCAGTTGGAAAGGGCAGGCAGTGGTGGTGATCTGGTGGTGTTGGGGCAGCAAATAGGAAGTCGACGCCAGGTGCACAGATCTATCCAGGATAAGCCTCTTTTAGTCAGCTCTCTAAACTGTCTACACTTTCCTGTTTTTCCCCTTTCTCTTCCTTCCTTCCTTCCTTCCTTCCTTCCTTCCTTCCTTCCTTCCTTCTTCTTTCTTTCTTTCTTTCTTTCTTTCTTTCTTTCTTTCTTTCTTTCTTTCTCTCTTTCTTTCTTTCACTTGCAAAAGGACAGATGTTTCCAAAGGATCCTTTGCATTTCCTTCTATACCTGACAAGGTGATAACAGCCAATATCTGTATCTGTATCTAATCAGTGTCTATACAATCCTCCTTCTCCTCCCCCCTCCCCAGTTCTCCTCCCGCTCGCTCCCCATTCTCCCTCCTCCCCTACCCAGACCTCCTTCCCACTTCTCCTCCTCCTCACCCTTCCTCTCTCCAGTCCTCCTCTCCCTCCCCTTCCCACTCCTCTTCCTCTCCCCTTCTCCATCCCCCTTCCCACTCCTCCTCCTCTCCCCCTTTTCACTGCTTCTCTTCCCCTTCCCACTCCTCCTCCCCTCTCCCTTCCCACTCTTCCTTTCACCCACCCACTTCTCTTTTCCCTTCCTCCTCCCCGCCTTCCCCCTCTCCTTCTGTCATTTCTTTTTCTATTCTAGGGATGTACAACAATTTATCTAACCTCCTATCTTCGCTATTATGTATTTTAAATTTCTTTTTTTAATTTTTTCCCATTTTTAAAAATTTCTTTATTGGGGTTTAGAGTTGACAGTAAAACACAGTAGATTGTGCATGTGTACCATTTCCCAGTTTTCCACACAACAATTCAGCCCCCGCTAGGTGCTCCCCTGCCATCATGTAACAGGATCTGAGCCCTCCCCACCCGAGTCTTTTCCTTTGGTGCTGTCCACCCATCTCTTCCTTTCACCAAACCTCTGTTGAGCTCTGGCTTATGGTATTGAGGGGAAATTGAACCTGGGACATCTGGTATAAAGGCCATTTGCATAGCCATTATGCCATCTCCCTTGTGCTTCCTATGTGTTTTCAGACGCACATCTTTCTAAGCATGAAATACTCTGATTCAACATTTTCAAATAATTAGTGTGATCTGCCCATAATTAAAGTCAGTGTAACTTATAATTTCCTCCCTGAATGGATATAACTGCTTGTGTGTGTGTGTTGTTGTTCCTTTTATAAGCTACATTTTTGTGACAAAGTAGTGCATAGCAAATTTTCCAAATTTCCCCAACTATTCAATAATCACAGTGGCCGTGAATTATTACCCCTGCGTCTTCAGGTGGACTGAGCTTCAGTGGTTTGGGCGGGAGTTTCCCTCCTGGTGCAGGTCTACAGGTCAGGCCATGGGGCTTTGGGCTACTTCCTTCCCTGTTGGATTGACTGGGATGTGATGGTGGTTAGTTCGCGGTTTCACTGGGATTCTAGGGAAGCACCGAGAAACAAAAAGCAGCATTAGGGAGTCAGGCGGCAGTACAGCGGTTAAGCGCACATGGCACAAAGCTCAAGGACTGGCGTAAGGATCCTGGTTCAAGCCCCCGGCTCCCCACCTGCAGGGGAGTCGCTTCACAGGTGGTGAAGCAGGTCTGCAGGTGTCAAAAAAAAAGCATTAAAAAAAATCCCTAAAGTTAATTCTCAGAAGTGTTGTGCTGTCTGTCATTCCTTCCCATATACCTCTGGGTAAAGTGAACCACAGACCAAATGGAAAGTTTCAAAAGCCCAGAGTCACATGGTCCCAAGATCAAGACTACCATGAAGCTATGGGGGGAGGAAGCAGGAAAAGTGTAGAAGCAATAATAATGCCATCTCCCAGCTAGATACTTGCTTATGTGATACGTTGGGACCTATCTGTACAGATGATTTCATGTGCTTAACGTCCTCCACATGGTTGGCTCTCAACTCTGGAGAAGTAGGCAAGCCCACTGATTTTATTCTCTGTGCACCTTGCTGATGACGTGTGGCTTCTATAACCTGTTCTTCAGACAAAGGCTGTGATGATACTGGTCGAACCTGAATCCTTGGCTGTGTTAACTCTTCAATTTCACTCACTGGTGGAAATCATTGGAAATGCTTCAAGAGGATCAATTTTTTTTAGTACTTTTTATTTTTTGTAAGAGGAATACATGCCTGATATGTGAACCCATTTACTGCCTAACCAGTGACTTTGGTGGCTGAGACTAACACCTGCTAACACAGAGGTTATGATGAATAAGGATACTGGGGACTTGACTGTCATTAGCCCTGCCTGAACTACACATATAGAAATTACTGTTTCAACATACAGACCACTGACTCAGCTCTCTTTCCCTTTTAGTAGCTTGGTTGTGGTTTCATATATACAGTAATTACTATTTCTTTCTCTTTTTTTAGAATCTCAGTATTTTTTTCAGATTTCCATTTTTTCATTTTTATTATTTACTTATAAAAATGAAACACTGACAAAACCATAGGATAAGAAAGGTAAAACACAACACAATTCCCACCACCAGAACTCCATATCCCATCCCCTCCCCTGATAGCTTTCCTATTCTTTAACCCTCTGGGAGTATGGACCCAAGGTCATTGTGGGATGCAGAGGGTGGAAGGTCTGGCTTCTGTAATTGCTTCCCCGCTGAACATGAGCGTTGACAGGTCGATCCATACTCCCAGTCTGCCTCTCTCTTTCCCTATTGGGGCAGGATTCTGGGGAAGAGGGCGTCCAGGACACATAGGTGGGGTTGTCTGTCCAGGGATGTCTGGTTGGCATCATGCTAGCATCTGGAACCTGGTGGCTGAAAAGAGTTAACATATAAGGCCAAACAAGTTGTTGACTAATCATGAACCTAAAGGCTGAAGTAGTTCAGTGAAGAGTTCGGAGGTCTCCATTCTGCAGATTGCTAGTAGGCATATTTTAGTTATATTCCAAAGGGCCTGTGACTATACTAGTTTTTTTTTTCCCTGAGCTTGAAATCTGATATACAGGTGGATCCTAGTTATTGTCTGGGGAGCTGATGTCATGGCTGGAAACAGGACCAGAAATTTGCATCAGGGAAGCTAGTAGCTCACAAATATGGGAAAGGGGTATAAATATTATTGGCTGTAAACCCCAATCAACTTGATGTAATCTGGGGCCCATATTCAGCACGAACTAGACAGTTTAAACTCTGATCAATTTTAATTGATTTTATATTGATCTACAAGACCACAGGATAAGAGTAGTACAAGTTCACATGGTTCCCACCACCATTGTATTCCCCTCCATTGGAATCTGTATCCCCTCCATTGGAAGCTTCCCTATTCTTTATCCCTCTGGGAATATGGACCCAGGATCATTATGGGGTGCAGAAGAGAGAGGACTGGCTTCTGTAATTGCTTTTCTGCTGTACATGGTCATTGGCAGATTGATCTATGCTTCCATCCTGTTTCTATCTGTCTCTAGTGGGGCAGGGTTCTGGAGAGGTGGGGTTCCCAGGACACTACCTAAGGAAGTGTCTACTAAGTGTTTACTACACTACTAAGGTCCTCCACTACCCAGGAAAGTCAGGTTGGTGTCATGGTAATATCTGCAACTTGGTGGCTGAAAAAGTATTAAGATAAAAACAGAACAAATAGTTTCACAATCAGGAATCTAAAGGTAAGAATACAGCAGATGAGATTTGGGGTCTCCATTTTGCAAAAGGCTAGTAGGTCTATTTTAGGTATATTCCAAGGGGCTCATGACTTTACTAACTTTTGCCTGAGCCCAACAGCTAATATGCAGGTGGGCTAAAGGTATTGTCTGGGGAGATGGTGTTAGAGTTGGGAATAGGATTAGAAAGCTGGATCAGGGCAGAGAGTAACTACCAAATATGGGAAAAGTCTATAAATAGTGTTAACTGTAAACCCCATTGATTTGATCTGAGGCCCTTATTCAGCACAGGAGCCTGTGTAACCTCTGCATCCCTGTAGGTCTACACAGATAGATATTACTATTTCAACACACAGACCACCGACTCAGCTCTCTATCCCCCTTAATAGTTTGGTTGTGACTTCATATACATAGCCATTACTGTTTCTTTTTGAAAATGTCTTCGACATAGTGGGGGTAGAACTGGGTAAAAAGCGGTATGGTACTCAGAGACTTCTTCCAGTCTTTGATATGTTCATCCAGCATTAAAAGGAAATCTAGAGGAAGCTGGGTGGTAGCACAGCAGGTTAAGCGCATGTGGCACACAGCGCAAGGACCGGCATAAGGATCCCTGTTCCAGCCCCCAGCTCCCCACCTGCAGGGGAGTCGCTTCACAAGCAGTAAAGCAGGTCTGCAGGTGTCTATCTTTCTCCCTCCCCTCTTTGTCTTTCCCTCCTCTCTCCATTTCTATCTGTCCTATCCAACAACAACAGGTATGATAACAATAACAATAACAACTACAACAAACACAACAAGGGCAACAAAATGGGCAAAATGGTCTCCAGCAGCAGTGGATTCAGAGTGCAGGCACCGAGCCTCAGCAATAACCCTGGAGGCAAAAAAAAAAAAAAGAAATCTAGAACAGTATTCATAGATGTTGGGTTTAGAATTTTTTACTTGATTTTCCCAAAATAACTCTATATTCAATCTTTTCCTTGCCTGATATTTTTTTCACTGTCACACTTAAAAATATTGACCCAAATCAAGTTACTATGATGATGTATTAAAAACCCTTAAGATGAAACAAAGAGACAGATACAACATTAAATTTTAAAGAGGAACCCGTTTATTCATTGTACTGGGTGGTTTGAGGTAATGGAGACATTTTTTAAATTAATAGAAGATTAAAAATTAACTTAGTCAATAAAGTGTTAGTCTAATCACCAAACAATGAAGATTTTATGATACTAAATAAAACATCAGCAACACCGGATCCTTAATTGTGAATTTTAATTGTTTTTCAAATTTAGTGTTGTATTAATCTGCCCTCATGAGCTCAAGCATATATGTCTGTACCCATTACATTATAGACAGCACATCAATGTCTTATGTGATTGAGACACTCTGTACCGCATTTTTGCTTGGATATTTCCCCTTTTCTTTCCAATACCGTACTTCTATAAATGCATTGCTTCCTCTAACTACTATAAGATTAGATTCAGTGTCAGTAACATGTTTGTTGAAACCTAATGTCTGTCGAAATTACAGGTGTAGGTCCTGAAATTGAATGTTGTTGCATATACTTAACAAGTAATGGGATCACAGAATTATTGCCATCGGATTCTAAAGTCTACCAAATCAGAAGCATCTAAATATAGATCCTAAGTAATTTAGACTCAGGCATAAATCTATGGCTTGGTGATAACAACATGCTCAAATAATTTTGCCTGATTGGAGCAAATACATTTCCGTAGAAATTTGTTGTGCTACAATGCACTTAATCAAATAAGCAACTTGTGATCCTGTTACCTAGTCTCCAGCCCCCATCATTTTTACTGCTCTATTTATCAATAGACGCTTAAGCAAGAGCACTCTGTCATTCTCATCACTGTATTCCCCAAAATCAGAAGTGACTGGCATATTAAAGGAATCTAGGGGCCAGGTGGTGGAGCACCTGGTTAAGTGCACACATTACAGTGCAGAAGGCCCTGGGTTCAAGCCTTTTGGTCTGGTCCCTGCCTATAGGGGGACAGCTTCACAAGTGGTGAAACAGGGCTGCAGGTGTCTCTTTGTCTCTTTCCCTCTCTATCTCCCCCTTCCCTCTCAATTTCTATCCAATAATAAATTATATATATATATATATTTATATAATGTATATCAGAAGGATACATCAAATCACTTTTTGTTCATTTCTAACTTCTTTTGACTCCTGTGTATCAAGTAATTCCGCCCACCAATCTTTTTAAACAATTTTTTATATTTATTTTCCCTTTTGTTGCCCTTGTTGTTCTTTATTGTTGCTGTGGTTATTATTGTTGTTATTGATATCGCTGTTGTTGGATAGGAGAGAGAGAAATGGAGAGAGGAGGGGAAGACAGAGGGGGAGAAAGATAGACACCTGCTGACCTGCTTCACCGCCTGTGAAGCGACCCCCCTGCAGGTGGGGAGCCGGGGGCTCGAACCGGGATCCTTACGCCGGCCCTTGCGCTTCGTGCTATGTGCACTTAACCAGCTGAGCTACCACCCGACTCCCTTCCACCCACCCATGTTAGCAAACGCTTTTGCCCTGCTTAAATTTGTCTTTTCTTCCAATGAGTTTTTATGGCGGGATCCTAGTTTGCTTCCATTTTTCCAGGTGCCCAGGAAAGATGACGGATCTTTGTCAGTTACAGTGGAATCTGCTCCTTGTGGACGGGCGTGGGAAGCAGCAGTTTAGTCTCCCAGGGCCAGTGAGCTGCAAAGCACTTCAGGTTGGGCTGATGTGCGTGGGCATGACTTTGGTGTCTGGGAAAGATTTTCTGTGAACCTACTGTTATCAATGATGTGCACCTGTTTGGTTTTTTCCCCAGACATTGCTGTGCCTCTCTTTTATGTCTGGGGCTGAGCCATCTAAAACACGCTCTTAGGTACTGGTAGTGACAGAGCAACATTTCCTCTGAATTTGAATTAGTTACTTCTGTAAATAATCAATTACAGCAATTTCCCTTAAGCAGTTCTCACATGATACCTTGATTTTAGTTGCTGTAAGACTGAATGTACATAGTGAATCCAAAAAAAAAAAAAAAAAACCCATAACAAATTTCTGGAAACCGCTAAGCAATATAATATGGTGCTAGGATATAAAATTAATATAACAATGAGTGGCACCTACTCTATACAGACCTATATAAACACTAAGCTAGAAGAAGAAATCTGGAAATTGATTCCATTGACTGTCACAGCAAAAGCAATCAAATACTTAGGAGTAATCTTAATAGAGACTATGAAAGACTTGTACATCTAAATATATTTATATGGAACTATTAAGTATAATGAATGCATACTCAGAGCAGACACAGAGCTACTGCTGTTTGGCCTCCTGAATGTAAAATTCACCTGTAAGTTCCTTTAAAAACTATATATATATATATATATAGAGAGAGAGAGAGAGAGAGATAGATAGATAGATTTAATAATGATTAACAAGATAGTAGGATAAGAGGGGTACAAGTCCAAACAGTTCCCACAACCAGAGTTCTCAGTCCCATCCCCTCCATTGAAAGTTTCCCTATTCTTTATCTCTCTGGGAGTATGGACCAAAGTCTTTATGGGGTGCAGAAGGTGGGAGGTCTGGCTTCTATAATTGCTTCTCCACTGGGCATGGGTGTAGGCAGGTGGATCTGTACTCTCAGCCTTTTTCTGTTTTTCCCTAGTGGGGCAGGGCTCTGGAGAGGTGGGGTTCAAAGAGTCATCGGTGAGTTTGTCTGCCCAAGGAATTCAGGTTGGCATCATGGTAGCACTTAGAACCTGTGGCTGAAAAAAAGAGTTAAGATATAATGCAGAACAAATTGTTTAATAAACCTAAAGGCAAAAATATAGCAGATGAGATTTGAGGTATCCATTTGAGGGAAAAAAAAAAAAAACTAGTATTGAAAACATTAATAAAGGGGCCAGGCTGTGGCACACCTGGTTAAGCACACACATTACAGTGTTCAAGGACACAGATTCAAGCCTCTGGCCCCCACCTGCAGGGGGAAACTTCACAAGTGGAGAAGTAGGGCTGCAGGTGTCTCTCCGTCTCTTCCCCTCTCTACCTCCACCTCCTCTTTTAATTTTTCTTCATTTCTAGGCAATAATAATAAATAGAAAAGGAAAGGAAAGGAAAAAGTCACAGATGAAACGGAAGCAGAATGAAGAAACGTTAAAGGATTATTTGAAATTGATGCTACGATGCCATTATCACCCACATACACAGAAAGGCAAATACCTCCTCTCCCCTGGCCCCCAGTTTCATGATGCAACTCAGCCAAGTAAGGAATGCTTTTCAAATCATTTTACTGGGTTGTGATGGTTTATAGGGTGGCCACTGATATGTGGGGACACGTTCTGTGATGGTTGTCAGCAAATTACTCCCACCCTCAACTTGGGTCCTTTTCCGTCCTTGTACACCAGGGCCTCAGTGCCGTCTCCACTCTTCCCTTCCCCTCCGTTCTCAGGCTTCTGGGAAATGTGTATTGTGCCAAAGCCTATGTTTTTTGTATCTGTATATTCAACCCAGAAACATCCTTGTGAAGTACAGTTGAAGTCTGCTCGTATGCTCATTAAGTGTCCTGGGCCACCCTTAGTCTGCTAGGTGATGTTTACTCAAGGTTTCATCCTACTCTGCAAAAATAAAATAATTTTTTTCTTTCTGCATAAGGTGGAAGAGGCGCTGTACTGAATTTATATATTTGATTTCTAGAAAAGCAGGCACTTCTACTTCTTCCATTCAGGGTGAGAGGCAGTAAGCTGACAGAAACAATTTCTTTTTTATTTACTGGCCATTATAGTTGTAAAGTACGGCAGACAGGAGCCCAACATAAATCAGTTCCCCTTAGATGAATGTGCCATCGGAGAGGCTTCCTGCCAAGGTTTCTCCACTTCGGCCATGTCTCTCTGGAGTATTCTTGCTCTGTCTATGGCAGACCTTCTGAATTTATTTTGTTTTTAATTCTGAATAGTCCTCAGTCGGAAGACACATAGACAGAGGAGCCAAACATTTAAGAGTCAAAAGGGACTTTGGAGTTTATATCGTCTGTAGCAGGATTGTTTTTGCTGAAAGCAACAGGAAAAAAAAAATGATCCAAGTTCACTTAGGTTAAAAAAAAAAAAAAAAAGAAAAGGAAAGGAAATTAAATGTCTGTATAAATTAATAGCTTGGGTATAATAAGCTTTTGGTAAGGCTTAATCAATAAGGGCTTTGTCACTTTCTGTTACTTGACATTCTGTTTACAGTATGATCCCTGTCAGAAAGAGTGGACTGTGCTGACAAATCTTAGTCACTAGGAATCCATCCTTTCACTAGACACTACAGTCAGTAGCCCCCAAGCTACATGGAGATTCACAGTCCTGAGCAAAGTGGGGAAGATGGATACTGGGAGAGAAGCCATGATATTATCATTCCTGTGGACTGGGCGTTGGCTTGGGAGTTTGTACAATAGTAAATAGGTATGCTTGTAACCGTGAAGTCGTAAATTCAATCCCTGGCACCACATACTGATGCTCTAGAGACAGAGAGAGAGAGAGAGAGAGAGAGAGAGAGAGAGAGGGAGAGAACGAACATTATCTGAGCTGCCAGACAGAAGAATCAGCTACCCTATAACTCCATTTCTGTGACCAGAAATAGATGTTAATTTTACCAAGATATCACATTTGTCCCTAGTAGTGAAAAAAAAAAAAGTAGAGTGTGTCCCTTCAGTTCTCTCTCCAGCCCATTTTAACATTTCATTCAGGAAACTAGGCTGCAAGGGGGCACTGCAGTTTACATCTCTTGGAAAATTCGCATTTTGACTCTCAATTACTTTGGCTTCTAGGTTTTCCAGTAACCTACTCTGCTCAGTGTAATAAGAGCAGTGAGGAGTGTTCCTGATGTTGAAAGGAACTGTCCAGTGATTCCTTAGTTCTGGCGTTCGAGCACACTGAGATCAGTCGCATTTCTTAGTGGCCTGGCCACATCAGCTCTCACATCTGGAGGCAGTTCAGGAAAGATTTAAAATCCGTATATATATTATTGGCAGAATGACACACCTTTGAGACAGTGGACTAACCCTCATGGGACGGGCTCAAGCATGCCTGCAAGTGACAAGTGTTTAGGACTAGACTCAGCTCTTCAATGATATTTATTGATACGCCAAGCAGTGTTCTGGGGACTGTGATATCTCTGAGCATAGTACAGGGATCATTGCCCTCCTTCTGTGTACATTACACTGGTACAGAAACATATATATATATATGGGCTGTGGTGAGAACAAGGACAATAAGAAGGGTTTTATGTGGGAGTTGGGCTGTAGCACAGCAGGTTAAGCGCACGTGGCGCAAAGTGCAGGGACCAACATAAGGGTCCCGGTTTAAGCCCCCGGCTCCCCACCTGCATGGGAGTTGCTTCACAGGCGGTGAAGCAGGTCTGCAGGTGTCTATCTTTTTCTCCCCCTCTCTGTTTCCCCTCCTCTCTCCATTTCTGTCTGCCCTATCCAAAAACAACTACAACAAGGGCAACAAAAGGGAATAAATAATTTTTTTTAAAAAAAAGAAGGGTGTTATATGATAGATTCCTTTCATTTGAGGAGCAAATTATGATGAATTTTCAGATTGTTGTTTGGTTTAATTTTATAATTATGTCATCCAAGGACATAATCTTCTTTCTTATTTCAACTTAAAAAAACTTTATTTCACTTGCTACAGAAAGAAATTAAGAGAATGGGAAAGAGAGAGGAGAGAGAGAGAGAGACACCTGCAGCACTGCTTTGCCACTTGTGAAGCTTTCCTCCTATAGGTGGGGACCAAGGGCTTGAACTTGAGTCCCTGTGCATAACAGATAATACGTACACTTAACCAGGTGCATCACCACCCGGCCTGGACATAGTCACCTTTCTATGGGAATTGAATTTAATGAAATGAGATCTTAAGTTAGAATGTCTCTATATAACCTTACTTCTTTTTTTTAAGATTGTATTTATTTATTACTTAATGAGAAAGATAGGATAGAAAGAACCAGACATCTCTTTGGTACATGTGCTGCCAGGAGTTGAACTCAGTACCTCATGCTTGAGAGTCTAGTGCTTTATCCACTGCACCACCTCCCGGACCACAATAACCTTACTTCTTAAGAAACTCTGCCTTCATGACTTTCTCCCTCTCTCTTTGTCACGTTGCCACTATTCTGCTTTGCGTGTGCTGAGCCAACTCCTTTGCAGTGGTAGTATCTGCACACGTATCCCCCTTCCCTGTTTCATTGTGCTTTTCCTTCCTAACTTACCAAATGGTTTATATGTTACTTTGATTATTTTTTTAACTAGATTATTGTTCAGCTCTGGCTCTCAGTGGTGCTTGGAATTAGGCCTGGAACCTCTTATGCTTCAGGCATGGAAGTCTGTTCTGTTACCAATGGTACTGCCTCCCTAGCCATATTATTTATGTTTGATTATTTATATAAGAATTCAAGTTCACCTATCAAGCACTGCCAACATTTTTTTAAAAGTATTTATTCCCTTTTGTTGCCCTTGTTGTTTTATTGCGATAGTTATTATTGATGTCATCCTTGTTGGATAGGAGAGAGAAAAATGGAGAGAGGAGGGGAAGACAGAGAGGGGAAGAGAAAGACAGACACCTGCAGACCTGCTTCACGAACTCTTGTGAAGTGACTCCCCTGCAGGTGGGGAGCCGGGGACTTGGACCGGGATCCTTATGCCGGTCCTTGCACTTTGCACCATCTGTGCTTAACCCACTGAGCTACTGCCTGACTCCCTCCTACCAACATTTTTTTAAAAACTAGAACAAAAGCTACAAAAGTTTATCTGGAACTAGAAACTACCTAGAATTGCCAAAGCAATCTTGAGAAAAAAAAAACACAAAACCAGAACCGGAGGCTTCATACTGCCAAATCTCAAACTATCTTACAGGGCCATTATAACCAAAACTATCTGGTACTGAAACAAAAACAGACCTGCTTGCCGGTGGAATAGAATTGAGAGCCCAGAAATAAGCACCTACACCTAGGTGCATCTAGTATTTGACAAGGGGCCCACGTATTAAATGGAGAAAGGAGTCTTTTCAACAAGTGGTGCTGGGAAAATTGAGCTGAAACATGCAGAAGAATGAAATTGAAGCATCATATTCTATTACACACACAAGCTCCAAATTGATCAAATAGCTAGAGGAAAATATTAGCAGAACTGTGTTCCATCTAAGTTTTATAGGTACCTTTACTGACTCAAGTCCAGCTGCAAGGAAGACAAAAACAAAATTAAGCCAGTGGGACTACATCAAATTGAAGAACTTCTGCACAGCCAAAGAAACCACCAACCAAACAAAAGAGGCTTCTTACAGAATGGGAGAAGATTTTTACATGCCATACATCAGACAAGAGGCTAATAACTAAAATATATAAGGAGCTCAACACACTTAGCAATAACAACAAGAAAATAAATAAATAACCCCATCCAAAAATGATGAAAATATAGGAACAGAATATTCACTCAAGAAAGGTTCCAAAAGGCCAATAGACATAAGAAGCATGCTCCAAGTCACTGATTGTCAGAGAAATGCAAATTAAGTCAACAGTGGGACACCATTTCACTCCTGTGGTAATGTCACACATCAGAAAAGGCAGCAGCAGCAAATGCTGGAGAGGGTGTGGGGACAAAGGAACCCTCCTGCACTAATAGTGGGCATGTAAATTGGCCCAATCTCTGTAGAGAACAGTCTGGAAAACTCTGAGAAGGCCAGAAGTGGATCTACTCTATGACCCTGCACTTATTCTCCTGGGGATAGATCCTAAGGAACCCAACACACCCATCCAAAAAGATCTGTGTACACCTATGTTCAAAGCAGCACAATGTGTAATAGCCAAAACCTGGAAGCAACCCAGGTATCCAAAATCAGATGAGTGGCTGAGAAAGCTGTGGTCTAGATACACAATGGAATCCTACTCAACTGTTAAAAATGATGAAGTCACCTCGTCTTGGATGAAGCTTGAAGGAAGCATGTTACATAGGGTAAGCCAGAAAGACAAGGGTGAATATCACCTCCTATTACCCCTAAATAGGGGGTGGATTTTAATGGTAGCTGTGGAGCAGGAAGAAACCAACTGTATTTGATAACATTTTCTGCATAGTTGGAAATTACTGATGCCTTTGCACATTTTTGAGGTTAGTTTTCTTTTCTTTACATCTAAAGGACATTCTCTAGACTGAGTGAACAGTACAGACCTCCCTGTTAAGACAAACAGGGACCTTTCAGCCGTAGGAGATTTGGCTCTAGCACTGCAGAACACCTGGCAAAGCTATTGAGAGGAAAGGGTACTGTCTTTACTTTTCATTTTCTGGACTTGGTACAACTTAGCCTGGGGAAAGAACACAGAGTCAACTCAGAGGTCATAGCCTTACCTCTGCTGTCTTCTGAAAGTTCTTGTCAAAAGAATCTCAACAGAATTATTTACGCTCTGTGGGGAAAAAAAAACAAACAAAAAAACCTTGCTGGATGGAGATGCCAACTCAGAATTCTTTTTGATGATTTTAAGTAGGAATGAATCTATACATTCACCTTTCTGTCCTCTATTGGGTCACAATGCATTTCCACTGGTTTTCTATGTGGAAGTGTGTCAAAGCTTTTCTGACTATACAAAATCTGCCTTGAGCTCGTAGGAGATGATAGGTAGTTGGGCACCCAGCTTTCTCAGAGGTAGAAGGACCAGAACAGCTACCTGCAAGAAGAGAAAAATGGAACCAATGAACAGGAGAATTCTCTATCCACAAAAAAAGACAGTGGCAATTAGTCACTCCATTCTTTTTCGCCACCAGGGTTATTGCTGGAGTTTGGTTCCCGCATATCAAATCCATAGCTTTCTGTGGCTTTTTTTTTTTTTACTTTTCTTTCTTTTTTACTTGATAGGACAAAGAGTAATTGAAGAGGAGGTGGATAGAGAGGGAGAGATAGAATAACACCCGCAGACCTGTTTCCCCACTCGTGAAGAGTCTCCTCTACAGGAAAAGAACAGGGACTTTTTGCAGATGATAACATACTGTTCATTTACAGTTGCCCCTCTCCCTCAGGCTATGGAAATTTTTATAGACCACGTGAAGATGATCCGGGAGATGAAGAAAGTGAAAAGATGGGGTTCCTAATGCAATTATAAAACCAACCAAGTGATAGCCCATAATTGAGAGAAAAGGAAATCTGTGAATCAGAAATCTGGCTCACATTGAGAAGGCAGAAACAAAATGCCAAAGATTAAAAAAAAAATCTAATCATCATCACTGTGATCAAAGGCTGTAATAACGATGACGAAACTCCATGCCAGTTTGGAAAACGGCACATACACTGGGAGAGTATGATGCTGTGGAGTTCCAGTAATGATTCTGTGCTGTATAGTTAGAGATGAAATTGCAGACCCACCATCTGTTTGACTGTTGACAGGGACTCATTTGGACATCCCAGTCTGTACCAGTGCTACGCATTTGTAAGCAAGAACCACTGGTTCATGTCTGCTGCCATTATCCATGCCAAATGGTACAGAATGGTCCTTTTGCATTAGATGATTTTACCAGTGAGAGTATAGCATATAATAGTGATGACTCTTTAAAGAAGGAACTTAGCAATTAATGCCACACAAGTGTCTTTGAGTAGCAGGTAAATGTCTGACAGAAAACTGGAATCACTGAATTTGGCATTATCCAAATTTTCTGGGTGTAGAACAGCCATTCTCGACAAAAGAAGCATTTTATTCTGCAGAGGAAAATTGGGAAATGCATGAAACCCATTACAGTGCACAGCCCATGCAGAAAAGGAAAAAAGAAAAGAAAAACAAATGTGTTGCCTGGCTTGCAAATAGCTGTAGTGTCTATGCTGAGAATCCTGATTGAGTTTTAGACTAATGTGATCCCCACCATGTTCTTTTTTTAAAATTTTTTTATTTAAGAAAGGATTAATGAACAAAAACATAAGGTAGGAGGGGTACAACTCCACACAATTCCCACCACCCAATCTCCATAACCCACCCCCTCCCATGATAGCTTTCCCATTCTCTAGCCCTCTGGGAGCATGGACCCAGGGTCATTGGGGGTTGCAGAGGTCTGGCTTCTGTAATTGCTTCCCCGCTGAACATGGGCGTTGACTGGTTGGCCCATACTCCCAGTCTGCCTCTCTCTTTCCCTAGTAAGGTGTGTCTCTGGGGAAGCTGAGCTCCAGGACACATTGGTGGGGTCTTCAATCCAGGGAAGCCTGGCCAGCATCCTGGTGAAATATGGAACCTGGTGATTGAAAAGAGAGTTAACATAAGAAGCCAAACAATTTGTTGAGCAATCATGGATCCCAAGCTTGGAGTAGTGGAGAGGAAGTGTTAGGGAGGTACTGCAAACTCTAATGTACTTCTGCTTTCAGGTATATATTTTGCAGTAGTTTATGGATACGTGTGAACATATGCTCTCTCTCACAGAAACTGGTGTATATCTAGGTTATGGGACTTTGTTAGAAAGTGAACTACCTGAGATAGAATTAGAGTGTACTATAAAAGGAAAGGTCTCACCCGAGTAATGAAGCTGAAGGGTTGTCATTACACACGTGAAGTCTCTGGACACAGTCTGAGGTGAAGCATGTTGAGGTGGCAATCGTTGTGTTGGTTAGTTTGTGATCGGCGGATGCAATATTATTTGGTTTGGATTGAGAAAGGCATACGGGAAAGTGGGCCCTGTCCAAGGGTTCCAGGACTGGGGGAAGAAGGGGCTCTATAGTGGAGATGTGAGGTTCCTGCTGTCTTAGGGTTCAAAAAGACAATCGATAGTTAATGGTTATCATCACATTATTTGGTAATTCGGTTAACTTTGAAAAGTCCTTTTGTTATGGTTTGCTGTACAGTATCCAGTATCTTGTATATAGCTGTGCTATTGGATGCTTCTAATCTACTTGGACTAGGCTCTTGAGAGAGTCCGCATATCAAATAAACAGCCTGTATATTAAAAAGATTCAGTTTGTGTTTTGAGAAACTTTGAGACATACAACTGATTTTCCCCCTCATATTAATTAACTACTGATTTATATGTCTACATTTTGCTAGGAGTGTACATAAACACCATTCCCACCACCAAAAGACGGTGACCCATCCCTCCCACCCACTCCCACCCCCCACTGGCCCAGGAAGATGCATGTCTACCCCTCACCACAGGGTTTTTACTTGGTGCCCTGCTTACAATTTGATCAGGTCCTGCTTTTAGTTTCCATTTCAGATCTTCTTACTCATCTTCTGTTGATGAGTGGGATCATCCCATACTCATCTTTATCTTTCTGACTTAGTTCACTTAACATAATTCCTTCTAGCTCTGTCCAAGATGGGTCAGAGAAGGTGGGTTCATTGTTCTTGATGGCTGCATAGTAGTCCATTGTGTATATATACCACAGCTTTCTCAGCCACTCATCTGGTGTTGGGCACCTGGGTTGCTTCCAGGTTTTAGCTATTATGAATTGTGCTGCTATGAACATAGGAGTACACACCTCTTTTTGGTTGGTTGTTATGGAGTCCTTGGGGTATAACCCCAGGAGAGGAATTACTGGATCATATGGAAGGTCCATGTCTAGCCTTCTGAGAGTTTTCCAGACTGCTCTCCACAGAGGCTGTACCAATTTACATTCCCACCAGCAATGTAAAAGGGTTCCTCTGTCCCCACATCCTCTCCAGCATTTGTTGCTGCTGTCCTTTTTGATGTATGCCATTCTTACAGGAGTGAGGTGGTATCTTAGTGTTGTCTTAATTTGCATTTCTCTGACAATCAGTGACCCAGAGCAGTTTTTCATATGTTTGTTAGCCTTTTGGATCTCCTCTGAGGTGAATGTTTTGTTCATATCCTCTGCCCATTTTTGGATGGGGTCATTTGCTTTTTTGGTGCTAAGTTTGCTGAGCTCTTTATATATTTTGGTGATTAGTTTCTTGTCTGATGTCTGGTATGTAAAGATCTTCTCCCATTCTGTGAGGGGTCTCTCTGTTTGTTTAATAGTTTCTTTGGATGTGCAGAAGCTTTTCAATTTGATGTAGTCCCATTGGTTTGTTTCTGCTTTGGTCTTCCTTGCAATTGGGTTTGATTCATCAAAGATGTCCTTGAGGTGTAGGTGGGAAAGTGTTTTACCAATGTTTTCCTCTTAAGTATTTGATTGTTTCTGGTCTGACATCTAGGTCTTTGATCCATTGGGAGTTGATTTTTGTTTCTGGTGAAATAAAGTGGTTCAATTTCATTCTTCTGCATGTTTCAACCCAGTTTTCCCAGCACCATTTATTGAAGAGAGCCTCCTTTTTCCATTTAATCCTTTGGGCCCCCTTATCAAAGATTAGATGCCCATAGGTGTTGCGATTTACTTCTGGGCTTTCAATTCTGTTCCACTGGTCTGTGTGCCTATTTTTGTTCCAGTACCATGCTGTTTTGATGATGATGGCTTTATAATATAGTTTAAGGTCTGGGAGTGTGATGCCTCCATTTCTGTTTCTTTTCCTCAAGATGGTTTTGGCAATTCTAGGTGTTTTCAGGTTCCAGATAAATGATTGTAGTGTTTGTTCTATTCTCTTAAAGAGGCTTGGTGGAACTTTGATGGGTATTGCATTAAATTTGTATATGGCTCTGGGGAAAATATTCATTTTGATGATATTTATTCTTCCAATCCATGAGCATGGGATATCTTTCCATTTCTTGGTATCAGTTTCTATTTCCTTGAGTAGCGACTCATAGTTTTCAGCATACAAGTCTTTCACTTCTTTGGTCAACTTTATTCCTAGGTATTTGATTGATTTTGCTCAAACAGTAAATGGGAGTGATTTATAGATGTCTACTTCTTCAGATTTAGTGTTTGCATAGAGAAATGCCACTGATTTTTGTACATTGATTTTGTAGCCTGATACCTTGCTATATTGCCTAATAGCTTCCAGTAATTTTCTGCTGGATTCTTTAGGTCTTTCTATGTATACTATCATATCATCTGCAAATAGTGAGAGCTTGACTTCTTCCCTTCCAATCTGTATTCCTTTGATTTCTTTCTCTTGCCTGATTGCTATGGCAAGAACTTCCAATACTATGTTGAAGAGTAACGGTGACAGTGGACAGCCCTGTCTAGTCCCCGATCTGAGGGGGAATGCTTTCAGCTTCTGTCCATTGAGTATGATGTTGTCTGTAGGTTTGCTATATATAGACTCCACTTTCTTGAGGAATTTCCCATCTATTCCCATTTTTTGTAGAGTTTTGAGCATGAATGGGTGTTGGATCTTGTCAAAGGCTTTCTCTGCATCTATTGAGATAATCATGTGGTTTTTGGCTTTGCTTTTATTGATGTGGTGAATGACATTGATTGACTTACGGATGTTGAACCAGCCTTGCATTCCTGGGATGAATCCCACTTGGTCATGATGAACAATCTTTTTGATGTGTTGCTGTATCCGGTTGGCCAAGATCTTGTTTAATATTTTGGCATCGATGTTCATCAGAGATATTGGTCTGTAGTTTTCCTTTTTTGTTCTGTCCCTATCAGCTTTTGGTATTAGAGTGATGTTGGCTTCATAAAAGGTGGCAGGGAGTATTCCTGTTTCTTCAATCTTATGGAATAGCTTAAGAAGTATGGGTATTAACTGTTTCCTGAAAGTTTTGTAGAATTCATTTGTGAAGCCATCTGGTCCAGGACTTTTGTTGTTGGGGAGATTCTTAATAACGGTTTCAATTTCTTTGTCTGTGATTGGTGCATTTAGATTTTGTAGTTCTTCTTGGTTCAGTTTTGAAAGTGCATAGGTTTCTAGGAATTGTTCCATTTCTTCCAGATTCTCTAGCTTGGTGGCATATAGTTCTTTATAGAAGTTTCGCAGGATTCTCTGGATTTCTGTGGTGTCAGTTGTGATATCTCCTGCATCGTTTGCAATTCTATTAATTTGAGTCTTCTCTCTTTTTTGTTTGGTGAGTCTGGCTAGGGGTTTGTCAATTTTGTTTAATCTTTCAAAGAACCAACATTTGGCTTCATTGATCTTTTGTATGGTTCTTTTATTTTCGATGTTGTTTATTTCTGCTCTAACTTTAGTGATTTCTGTCCTTCTGGTTGCTTTAGGGTTCCTTTGTTCCTCTTCCTCTAAGTCCTTGAGTTGTGCAGTAAGGTCGTTCATTTGAGCTTCTTCTTGGTGTTTAATATGTGATTGTATGGCTATAAGTTTCCCTCTCAGTACTGCTTTAGCTGTGTCCCAAATATATTGATAGGTTGTGTCTTCATTTTCATTCGTTTCCAGGAACATTTGAATTTCCTGCTTGAGTGAGTCTCTGACCCAGTGGTTCTTAAGGAGCATGTTGTTTAGTTTCCAAATTCTGTGTCTTTAAATAATTTTCTGTTTGTTGTTAAATGTTAGTTTTACTCCACTGTGGTCTGAGAAGATACTTGGGATGATTTCAATGCTCTTGAATTTATTGGTGCTGTCTTTGTGGCCTACCATGTGGTCTATCCTTGAGTATGTGTTATGTGGATTTGAAAAGAAGGTGTATTCCAGTTTTTTGGGGTGGAGGAGTCTGAAAATGTTCAAGAGGTCTAGTCTGTCGATCTCTTCATTCAATTCTCTTGTCTCTTTATTGGTTCTCTGGTTTGTTGATCTGTCTAAGTGTGAGAGTGGGGTATTGAAGTCTCCCACTATTATTGTATTACTATTGATGTATTTTTGAAATTCTTTCAGTAGATGCTTAATGTATTTAGATGGTCCCTCGTTGGGTGCATAGATGTTAATAATTGTTAAGTCTTCTTGGCTGATTGATCCTCTAATCATTATGTAATGTCCTTGCCTATCTTTTATTACTTTATTTAATTTAAAATCTATCGTGTCTGAGATGAGAATGGCTGTTCCTGCCCTTTTTTGTGGTCCATTAGCCTGTATGATAGTTTTCCATCCTTTCACGTTAAGTCTGTGTTTATCTTGTTGTGACAGATGGGATTCCTGCAAGCAGCATATGGTTGTGTTATGTTTTCTGATCCATCCCCCCACCCTGTACCTTTTGATCGGTGAGTTTAAGCCATTGATATTTATTGATATTATGGATTTAATGTATTGTAGTGTCATTGTTCTAAAAAAAATTGTTTTCTCTGATATATTGCAAGTATTGTAGTGATGTTCTTGTTTATAATAGGTCTTTTAGTACCTCTTTCAGGGCCGGCTTGGTGATGGTTGCCTCCTTTCACTGTTGTTTATCTAAGAAGGTTTTGATCCCTCCATCTAGTTTGAATGAAAGTCTAGCAGGATATATTATCCTTGGTTGAAACCCTTTTTCATTCAGGGCTCAATAGATATCTTGCCACTCCCTTCTGGCTTTTAGAGTTTGAGTGGAGAAGTCTGCAGATAATCTTATGGGTTTTCCCTTGTATGTGACTTTTTGTTTCTCTCTTGCAGCCTTTAGGATCCTTTCTTATCCTTACTTCTTCTCATTGTGACTATGATATGTCTTGGTGTCTTCAGGTCTGGGTTGATTTTGTTTGGTACTCTCTGGGCCTCTTGAATCTTGATATCCTTTCTGTTATTCAGGTCTGGGAAGTCTTCTTCTACTATTTCCTCTAGAATGTTTGCTTCCCCTTCCTCTCTTTCTTCCTCTGGCAGGCCAATTATACAAATGTTACTTCTTTTGAGATCATCCCATATGTCTCTGTTGTTGTTTTCAGAGTCTCTCAACTCTTTTTAAGCTCTTTCACCTCTTTCTTAGTTTTCTCTAACTCATCCTCTGTCTGACTAATTCTGTTTTCTGCTTCTGTTAGTCTGCTTTCCCTTGCCTCAGCTTCTTTCTTCATTACAGCTATTTCAGCTTTCAGTTCTCTAATTGCCTCAAGATAATCAGTATTTTCCTTGGGGGTCTCAACTGTTGTTTCCCTAATACTGCCATTCCTTTCCTCCAATGTTGTTTTCATTTCTGTGATTAATAAGTTTATTATTGCTTGCATACTTTTCTTATCTATGCTTACTTCTGGCTGATTTGTAGTTTCTTCTGGGCTCTTGTCTTCATTCATTGGAGTAGCAGTTTTATTTGTTTTTGATCTACCCATTTTTTATTTATGTGTTTCTTTTTTTTAAGCTCTGTTGTTCCTCAGTTGTTGTGTCTTGAGTACAAATAACACTGTACTAAATACCTTTATGACAATTGCACTCACCAACCTCAGGAATTACAGTAGCAACTGAAGTAAGTTTTGAAGTAGTTTAATCGTTACCAGTTAGCCAAACAATTTCTCCAGTCCGTGAAATAATAGTAACCAAATCCCAGTGAAGAAAGAGAAAAGAAAGAGAGGATATCAAGGATAGACAGTTATGCAAATCTACTATCCACTGTATATTCTAGGGGTAACAAGAGGGGAAAAGGAACTAGAGCAGAGATACACACATAGAGAGGTGAGTCAGATTTCTTCCCCAAAATAATTCACAAATTCAGAAAGGCGAAGAAGAAGGAAGAAGTCTATGACAAGATCAAAAAAAAAAAAGAGAGAGAGACAAGAGAGAGAAAAGGGAGAAGATAAGAAAAAGAGTTGTAATTAAAGAGTGAAAGGAAATTCCCAAATGTGTATCAGTGAATTCAAAAAGCACCCTGTTTGGTGGTGTGGGGTATCCTGCTAGGAGTTGGTCCCCAGGGACTGCTTATGGGGGGGGGGGGCGGGAAGGAGGTATGCTTGAAAAATAAAAGGAAGAAAAAAGAATTTTTTCCCCTTTTTTTTCCTACTCTAATTCTTAACCCAAATTAAGTTATAGTCCCCTCCTTGGTGTCACCGCTAGGACCCCTTATTGGCTGGCCTGCTAAAGGCAGAAAATCCTACTGTTTCCAGGAGATGTGTTCGGAGCTCAGCAGCTAGCAGCTTCTCAGTCCGCCATCTTCCGGGAACCCCCCCCTCCAGACTTTTTTTAAGGATTTCTCGAAAATGAAAACTAGCTCCAAGTCCTTTGATCCAATGAGAGCTGTACTCAAGAAGTCTTTGGATCTGCCCTCAGGGTCGCGGTGGTCCCTGGAGACTCCCAAGATAAAGCCCCTGAGCTATAGTGCTCCCTCCGGGTCCTCTGCTGGCCACCCAGCAGAGCTCTGCAACTGGTGGAGAAGCCGCCTTCCCGGGCGGAGGACAATGCCGGAGCATCCGCCTTGCCTGGCGGCGCCTGGAAAGTCTCTAGCAGCCGCCCACTAGTTCATGCCACCTTTACTCTAATTCTTAACCCAAATTAAGTTATAGTCACCTCCTTGGTGTCACCGCTAGGACCCCTTATTGACTGGCCTGCTAAAGGCAGAAAATTCTACCGTTTCCAGAAGATGTGATCAGAGCTCACACCACTAGCGGCTTCTCAGTCCATCTTCCGGGAACCCCCCCCCCCCATATTCTTTATCCTTCAGAGCTCCTGTAAAGAATCAGTAAAATGGGAGTTGGGCAGTAGGCACTGGGTTAAGCTCACATGGCGCGAAGGACAGGGACCAAAATAAGGATCCCGGTTTGAGCCCCCAGCTCCCCACCTGCAGGGGAGTCACTTCACAGGTGGTGAAGCAGGTCTGCAGGTGTCTGTCTTTCTCTCCCCCTCTCTGTCATCCCCTCCTCTCTCCATTTCTCTCTATCCTATCCAACAATGATGACATCAATAACAATAAAAACAAGGGCAACAAAAGGGAAAATAAATATATTTTTAAAAAGAGAAGAATCAGTAAAGAAATGGCATATATACAGAAACCTGAAAAAATGTAAGTCGATGCTAACTCAGTTTTGCATGTTTAAAACTTGGTTTAGTGATTAAGTGATTCTCCAACACATGAACAGACAGAAATTGAGTTTTGAGTGTCAAATGGGCTTTTCTGTTGTGAGTCATATCCATATTAAATGGAGGAGAAAAGGATACTTTTCAAATGTATTTTATGTAGCTGTAGTAATAGGATTCTTCTTTACTCTGTAGCAGTGGCCAGGATTTTTTCAAAGGTTAAGACTTCTTTTGTTTATTTCATGGTGGGAGGGAGGGTAACAAAACACTGCTACAGCACATGGACTGGGCAATGAACCTGAGACATCAGACACTCCAGTCCTTTTCTTGACCTGCTGAGTCATTTCCCCAGCCAGCAAATGTTTCTGAACTGAAATGACATTGGTTATAATGCTCTGTAGGTTCAGGTGTTTCTTATGTTGGATTTTTCTTTTTATAATTGCTATCAGAGTTATCACTGGGGCTCGGTGTCTACATGATGAATCCATCACTACCAATGGCCAGATGTTCCATTATCATTGTCTTGTCCTCCTCCTCCTCCTGCTCTCCCGTCCCCTCCTCCTCCTTTTATTTAATATGACAGAGAGAAACTGAAGGAAGTATTGCAGATAGAGAGGAAAAGAGAAAGACACCTGCAGCGCTGCTTCACCACTCATGAAGCTTCCCTCCTGGAAACTGAGACCTTGAACCTGGATCCTTGCACATGTGCACTTGACCAGGTGCATGTGCTTATAAATCACTATCTTTTCATTTTTTCCCTTTATTGGGGGATGGTTTTACAGTCGACAATAAATACAATAGTTTGTACATGCATAACATTTCTCACTTTTCCACATAACAATACAACCCCACCCACCCACCCCAGAGCCTTTTACTTTGGTGCAATACACCAACTCCAGTCCAGTTCTGCTTAGTGTTTTCTGATCTTGTTTTTCAACTTCTGCCTGTGAGTGAGATCATCCCATATTCATTCTTCTGTTTCTGACTTATCTCACTTAGCATGATTTCTTCAAGCTCCATCTAAGATGGACTGAAAATGGTGAAGTCACCATTTTCAATGCCTGAGAAGTATCCAGACCACAACTTTCTCAGTTACTCATCTGTTGTTCGACTCCTAGGTTGCTTTTGGATTGTGGCTATTCAGATTGTGCTGCTATGAACATAGGTGTACACAAATCTTTTTGAATGAGTGTGTTCGACTCCTTAAGATATATCTATGGGGAAGTATTTATTCAGAATTTCTTACCAGGTTGTATATTGTTGAGTTTTGTGTACCTTCCTATATTTTGAATATTAACTCTTTGTCTGATATGTGATTCATAAATCTTCTCCCACTCAGCAATTTATCTTTCTACTTCATTGGATAAAGACAGAGAGAGAGATTAAGTGAGAGAGAGTGGATGAGACCCTAAGGCATTGCTCAGCTTTGCCATAGATGAAGCTGGTGAGCCAGCCCAGGGGCTCAGGCATGCAAGTCATGAACTTTTTTTGTTTCTTTTGTTTACCAGAACACTGCTCAGTTCTGGCTTATGGTGGTGCTGGGGATTGAACCTCAGACCTCAGGGCCTCAGGCTTGAAAGACTTTTGCATAACTTTTATGCTGTCTCCCCAGCCCAACTCATGAACTATTATCCTGGCATATGCAGAAATATTTCAGTTTGGTACAGTCCCATTGGCTTATTTTTGCTTTTTTTTTTCTTTGTCATAGGATACATTTTAACAAAGGCATGTACAGAGGTTTATGGAAAAGAACTTATAGATGTGTTCCTTCTATGAATTTTATGGTTTCAGACCTTTTATTGAGCCTTGGTTTTTATATTTGATTTTTTTTGGTATGCCTTCAGGGATTCACACATGCCAGATTCCATCACTCCCAAGAGAATTGGTTTTCATTCTCTTAATTGCAGGTAGAGAGATACAAAGAAGGAGAGAGACAGAGAGAGGTGGAGAAGCCTCACCATTAGTGGAACAGCCACTGATGCCATGGTGCTCCCATGTGGCCAGTACCCAGGCACACATGGCATTGTGCCCTTCCTACTGGGTGGACTGTTTCCTGGCACCATATTGGAAATTTTAGTCCATTTTATGGCCTAAGGGAATGAATCCAGGGTATCTCATGAATATACAGTGCCAACAAGAGAGCCCCACAAACCAATTTCTTGTCTCTATTTTAAGAGAGAGTAAAGGAGAGAGAGAGAGAGAGAGAGAGAGAGAAATACACAAAAGTACCACCTTAACACCCATAAAGTTATATTGGTTCTTTCCATGGTGCTCCGATGTGATGCTGGGAATACAACTCAGGACCTTGAAAATAACAAGGTCATAATTATGCTCTTGATCCACTGAATCATCTCCTGGTCCTGAGTTCATTTTGACTTGATTTTTGTAGGGTATAAGATAGTGACTTCATCCATTTACAGCTGACTGTTGAGTTTTCCCAGCCTCACTTATTAAATTGACTTTCTTCACTATGTTCTATATTCATAGCTCTTTTATCAGGAATCTTCATAAATATTTGTGCATTTACTTCTGGTTTTTAATTTTATTTAATTATGAACAACAAGTCCATTGGATAAGAAGAGTACAATTCCATGCAATTCCCACCACCAGAGTTCTATATCCCACCCTCTCCATTGGAAGTTTTCCTATTCTTTATCCCTCTAGGAGTACGAACCCAGGGATATTATGGGGCGCAGAAGTGGGAGGTCTGGCTTCTGAAATTGCTTCCCACTGGACATGGGCATTGACAGGTTGATCCACACCCCCAGCTTAGTGGGAGGTGGGGTCCCAGGACTCTTTGGTGAGGTCGTCTGCCCAGTCACATTGGCACCATGGTAGCATCTGCAGCTTGGCGGCTGAAAAGCATTAAGATATAAAGCAGGAAGATTGTTTCATAATCAGGAACCTAAAGGTCAGAGTAGAGCAGTTAAGATTTGGGGTCTCTATTTTGGGAAAAGTTAGAAATTCTCTCTTAGGTCTGTTCCAAGGGGCCCGTGCCTTTATTAATTTTTGTTTGAGCCCAACAGCTAACACACAGGTGGGCTAAAGATATTGTGTGGGGAGATGGTGTCAGAGTTGGAAACAGGACAAGAAAACTGAATCAGGGATGAGAGTAGGTCTCAAATATGGGAAAAGTTTATAAAGACCATTAATTGTAAACCCAACTGATTTGATCTGGGGCCCATATTCAGCACAGGAGCCTGTGTAACCTCTGTATCCCTGTAGGTCTGAACTCACATTCCATGGTCATAGCTAAGAACATTCTAGGTGGCACTTATTATAGAACCGATCTTCCTCAAGTGTCCAAGTAGGTTGACCCAGCCTCCCTTTGGAGAATGGGGCAGTCCTTGCCATTACTGTTTCACATTAAGGGCAGGGTCCTGTAGAGACTCACAGGAGGGTTCACGATGCTGTTCCTGGTGGAGATGACAGCAGTGGTAGAGAGAGGGATCTGTTACAGGTCTAGGCCCATCATATCTATATGGAAATCCCAGTCCCTCACTAGGGCCCCAGGTGATGGAGTGGCCTAGTAGTGGCCAAAAGAGCCGTTATTAAAGTGTACCAGTCTCTTGCCCTTATCCAGCTTTTGTAGTCCTTACTTTATCTGACAAAGTTAGCCTTAGAGTGATTGAGGGAAGTCAAATAGGAAGTAGGTGAGGAGTATCTAGGTCTAAGTAGAAACTAGTTAAGAACTTTATGATGCCTTTTCCAGGTCTTTCTACTTGCTTGCTGTACATATTGAGTCACTGCAAGCTTTGTGCACCTTTGCTGTAAGGTCTAGATTTTTGTCCTAACATTGGCACATGTGCTCTATCTCAGGGGCCCTGGTCTATATCTAGGTTCTGTGGAATTTTAAGGTAAGTAGATTTTTATCATGGAGAACATAACACTGTTTTTAAAGTTTTTTAAATATATGTATTTATTTTTAAGGGGATTACAAATTACAAAGAGAAATACACAGAGAGAGAAATACCATAGCATTGCTCAGCTCTGGCTTATGGTTGTGCTGGGGATTGAGTCTGGGGCTTCAGAGCCTCAGACATGAAAAGCTTCTGCAGAACCATCATGCTGTGTCCCCAGCCCAAATAACATTATTTTATATAAACTAATATGTCCAGACAGTATATGTTATTTTCTAAAACCCAGTTCATCAGGGTAGTACATCTTCACCCCTCACAGGTAAGTCATCTATTTATAAGTCATTTGGGAAACACTGAAGCCAAGGGAGAAAGAAGAGTAATACCAAGGGAAGAGATAGGGAGAAAGAAATAAACCAAAGCCATGTGTACTTCCCACTGGCAGGGGAGGTCATCGGGGTCCAACGCACCTCTATAACGGTGAATTCTGAGACATGCACACAACCAAGGAGAGGAGAAATAATCACCATCTGGAACAGGAAACCATGCCAAGCCAGAGAACTGAACATTTGATCAGGAAGACCTGAGTGGGCAGATACCCAGTTACCCTCACCTTAATTGTGTTGAGTTAATCCAATGAAGCAAATACTGTGAATTGGCTTTGGAAACAAGCTTAAAGTCAGGAAGGATCACTCATCACAGTTGTAATGTTCCTCCCCTGTGACTCATGTACCACATTCAGCCAAGTTGCTCTTTCTGTTCCTAGTCAGAAGTGATGAAGTCTCCTCAAATTTGAGTCAGAAAATCTGAAGGAGTTGGAAGAGAGGAGGGACTCTCCCACTCTGTCAATGAGTTCTCCAGTAGAGCACAGAATAAAGTATCTTGGGGACCATTAAACGGTACAGAGAAGATTTCTCTGCCTTACTACCTGCACCAGAGATCCTAATTTAGTGACTGCGGGCAGACCAGGCATCCGAATTTTTATACCTACCTAACAGATTCTGTGGGGCAACAAACTATGCCTAGTCTAATTTTTCTAAACTGTGTGAGAAGTTAAAAAAAAAAAACCTTGCAATTGTAATACCCTTCTGTCACACCACCAACCCTCTTGCTTATTCTGTTTCTTAAAGCATAATCACCAAGCAGATGCCTATCCCATGGAGATGACAAATTGTTTCCTTATGTCAGCAACATTCAGGACCATTAACTGACCCCCCCCCCCCGGAAAAAAAAAGGGATAAGAATTTAAGCTATCAGGGCCATTAGTGACTAAGTGGACTGGATTCAGTTTTAGATAAAAGTCATGGTAACGGTAGCACAGTGGGTTAAGCGCACGTGGCACAAAGCGCAAGGACCGGCATAAGGATCCCGGTTCGATCCCCTGGCTCCCCACCTGTAGGGGAGTCGCTTCACAGGCAGTGAAGCAGGTCTGCAGGTGTCCGTCTTTCTCTCCCCCTCTCTGTCTTCCCCTCCTCTCTCCATTTCTCTCTGTCCTATCCAACAACGACAACATCAATGATAACAATAATAATAACTACGACAACAATAAAAAAACAAGGGCAACGAAAAGGGAAAATAAATAAATGAATAAATACATAAATAAGTATTTTTTAAAAGTCATGGTGAATTGACGCAATATAAAATTTATTAATATTAATTAACAAAAGCCCACTCCTTCTCAGTTTTGTCACTGGCCTTGGGGAAGCCAGAACCTGACTCAGACAGACAAGCTGAGTGTTTGTCAATTTTGAATGCTTGCTAGAATCTCAAGGAGCCTTTGGTTAAGTGAGTTAAGCCAGAAAGAGGATGACTATAGGATGATCTCACTCCTGGGTAGAATGTAGGGAACAAGAACTGAAAGAGGACACATAAAGTAAGACTTGGACCAGCAGTGTCTTGCACCAATGCAAAGAACTCTGAAGAAGGAAAGAAAAGGGGGTGGAGAGGGGCAGAGTGGAGGTGAGGCCTTGAGGTTCTAGCGCAGGATGATGGACCGTACTGGGGAGTGAGGGTACTTTGCAGACACCTGTCTTGGGGAGGTCTCAGTTGATCTCAGCTTGTGTTCAGTGTTTTTATAAATCCAACATTGTCAGATCTTGGATCTGTGTCTTTTTGACTATCAAATAAGCTGCAGCTGTGAGTACAAAGATATTCGAAGACTACTGTTAAGTTGCTTCCTGTATAGACCTTCTTTCTCAGGTGCCAGGCTATGAACACTGCCATTTCTTTTGCAGGGAAGGTTCTATTTTTGTCCCCCTTTGGCTTTGGGCACCTATTTCAGTTGGATATTGGACCCAGTGGAAAAAGACAGATGCACCTACCCATATGTGAATCCTTCCTATCTGTGCTGGATTCACCCATATGTGAATCCTTTCTATCTGACTTACCTTACTGTGCTTTTGTTCGGAGCGCTGAACCCAGGTTAAATTCTTCTGTTGAAGGAAAGGTCCGTATCACCACTCTTTTCAAAGAGACACAGACCGGACCTAAGTCAGTGGGCTGCTACATTGTTAGTAGAGATTGCAGACAACTCTGGGCAAATGGCATCATCCAAAGATGACCCATCCAACACAATGAAGTCTGGGGCTAATGAACTTCATTGAGATGGGTCAACTCCTTACACTCGAGAGCTCCTTTGGCAATACACAAAGAGCTTTGGCCAGTGTATTGGTGGGCATGCTTTAAAAAGCTTTACTACTCGAAAATGCTCAAGTGTATAGATGATACAGCTGTGCTTAGAATTCCCCATTTCTGAATATGGCTGAGGATGGAAAATGCCAATGTATTTTCCTTTAAAAGCCTGTAATAAGATAGAACGAGCAGATAGGATATGGCCCCGAGGTGACTTAACTGTATAACTCTTTAAAAAGTTCTCAAGACTAAATTACCCTTACTCTTTGACTCAGCGTTTTACAAGCTAATACCAGAACATCTATTTAGACTTTATTAAAAACCCTTGAGAGAAGTGTAATCCTGTTTCTGGAAAATTTTTTAAAAGAACTGAAAATGTCTGGAAAGAGGTACTGGGTACTGTACGTGCATTTTTTTGTTGTTGTTGCCGCTATTGTTGAAAATCTCATTTAACTCAGCATGAGTTGGGTTTTAACTTGGAAATAAAAACTAGTGAGAGTGGAGATATAAGCAGCAGTGCTTCATCAATTAAAAAAGGTGTACCACCAGCATGTGGGACCTGAAAGCCCTCCACCCACCCACCCACTCGTGTCCCTGCCCTCCTTCCCCGGAGTCCTTTGAAAAAAGGACCTAAGCTGTGGGTGAGAGTGTGTTGTAGATACCTATCATGGAAAGATGGAAAATTCTGCCCATGTGCCAACAACTGCATTATAAACCATTAACCTCCCAATAAAGAGAAAGGAAGGAGGAGAGGGGGAAAGAAAGGAAGAAAGGGAGAGAGAGAGAAAGGAAGGAAAGAAGGAAGGAAGGAAGGAAGGAAGGAAGGAAGGAAGGAAGGAAGGAAGGAAGGAAGGAGGAAAGAAATAGTGGAAGGAAGGAAGGAATATGTATTCATAGGTGTCAGTTTCAACATAACTAAACCTTGTGTTTACCCTTTTTTGAAGTCTAAATAATTCTTAAAGTCTTCTTTATATTTTTGCAGAAAAGCAGTGATCTCAACAATACAGTTGGTATGTTGATAGTAGGTTATCCGGCCAGAATGTCTGAGGTTAGACTCCAGCTCTATAATGTGCTAATAACTCTGAGACTTTGGCATGCGACATATTTTCTGTGACCCCAACATCCTAATTTATAAAGTAGAAGATGAGTACAAGAGAGCACACATTTGTTATGAGGACTAGATTAAAATAATCTGTGCAGGGGGCCGGGTGGCAGCACAGCAGGGTAAGAGCACAGGGCATGAAGCTCAAGGCCAGGGCTCCCACTTGCAAAAGGGGGGGTCGCTTCAAAAGCAGTGAAGCAGGTCTGCAGGGGGTCTGTCTTTCTCTCCCTCTTTCTGCTCTCCTCCTCTGTTGACTTCTCTTGGTCCTATCCAACAACAGCAATAACAATAATAGCAATAACAACAATTATAACAACTATAACAAGGGCAACAAAAATGGGGGGAAATGGCCTCCAGGAGCAGTGGATTTGTAGTGTAGGCACCGATCTCCAGCGATAACCCTGGAGACAATAAAAAATGTGTATGCAAATAACTGAATGTATGGTGTATAGTATAATAGCATATAGTGCCAAAGAATTACATTATTAGGTGGTCCGGGAGGGGGCGCTGTGGATAGGACATTGGACTGTCAAGCGTGAGGTCCTGAGTTCAGTTCCTGGCAGCACATGTACCAGAGTGATGTCTGGTTCTTTCTCTCTCTCCTCCTATCTTTTTCATAAATAAATAAATAAAATATTAAAAAAAAAAGAAATACTTAAGTGCACATGGCACAAAGAGCAAGGACCAGCATAAGGATCCTGGTTCGAGCCTCCAGCTCCCCACCTGCAGGGGAGTCGCTTCACAGGCGGTGAAGCAGGTTTGCAGGTGTCTATCTTTCTCTCCCCCTCTCTGTCTTCCCCTCCTCTCTCCATTTCTCTCTGTCCTATCCCACAGTGACATCAATAACAGCAATAATAACTACAACAGTAAAAAAGACAAGGGCAACAAAAAAGGGAATAAATAAACATTAAAAAAAATTTTTTTAAGAAATACATTATTAGATATATTTGCCATTACTAGTTTATAGTGACATATGCAGCCCAATTGTGTGTTTATTTGTCTATCAGATTCTGTCAGACCTTCATTTTTGGTGATTCTCACCAGCCAAAGTCATCTATTTCTTGCTCCTATTCTTCATGGATTAAGAGACTAGGGGAGAAAGTTCACAGAGTATGATAAACTCTAAGATAGCTAATGGACAGAAAATAAGATCAGTAAACCTTTGGCTTTAACATAAAAGTTCTGAGCAAAAAGCCTTTGGTCTGAGCCGATTTTATTTCAGAATTTAGGAAGTTGTTAAGAGGAAGTTGATGGGAATCTGACATGTTTATTGAAAACGGTTTAATTACACAAGAAAGACAATAATTGTACATGATTTCTGTTAAATATACCATACATATCTTAGCAATAGAAAACCAACTCCCTTATTT